>NC_048288.1:29654493-29670090 GCF_009762535.1 Notolabrus celidotus
GCTCTGAGTGTAGCCTGGGTTGAAGGGGGGAGGAGGGAAAGGTGGGTGAGGAGGATGAGGGTAGTTAGTGGAGTAAGGAGGGTGGTAGCCCATAGACTGTGACGCTAACGGTGGAGGCATGGATGGGTGAGGTAGAGGCGGCGGCGGCACTTGAGGCATCATGTAAGGGTGGTAGGCGTTCTGCGCAGACACCTGGGACCCTGTAGGGGGACCACCTGAGGAGCTGGGGAGCGGAGGCGGCGGGAAGTTGGGTGGAGGTTCTGGAAAGCCCTGTCGCACAGGAGGCTTGGGGAAAGGCGGGCGCACAGGGCACTGGTTTAGAGATCCAGGAGGCTGGGAAGGCGGAGGCGGAGGGTACTGCATGAAGTCTGAGTGTTGGGGCATGTAGCCTGTGTTGCCGTGGTAGCTTGAAGTGGGTGGGTTTTGAGGGTCGTAGTGGTACGGGGTGACGGGTGGCTGCGGAGGAGGGGGTCTCAGGTTGGTGGGGCGGTAGTTTTGAGTGGAGCTGTGCTGGCCTGGAGGCAGTCCTCCTCTTGGACCGCCGCGATCGTGATGGAACGACATGACTGAGGAGAGACAAAGAAGAAGATGGGGTTACTGTGATGTGTTCAAGTCTCCCAAAGAAGAGACTTCTGCAGGAGGAAAGCAAAATATTTATATTTTTAATTTAAAAATAAAACTTCTATAAGCAGATTTCATTTATCAGAGTATTTACTCAGATGATACTGCGATTGTGGAGTGTATCCAGAGTGGACAGGGATCTGAATACAGGGATCTGAATACAGGGATCTGAATACAGGGATCTGAATACAGGGATCTGAATACAGGGATCTGAATACAGGGATCTGAATACAGGGATCTGACAAAGGCCTTCAATGACTGGAGTCACAAAAACCGCCTCCTACTGAACTCCTCAAAGACAAAGGAAATTATAGTAGATTTCCAAAGATCCAGGCTCTGCCATCAGCTAGTTAACATTCAAGGGGTGGACATCCAGGTGGTGCAAACCTACAAATATCTAGGTGTACACCTGGACAACAAGTTGGACTGGTCCCTGAACACAGATGCACTCTACAGGAAGGGGCAGAGCTGCCTCTTTCTCTTAGGGAGGCTCAGATCCTTAAACATCTGCAGAAAGATGCTGCAGATGTTTCATCAGTCTGTGGTGGCACATGTGTTCTTCTATGCTGCAGTCTGCTGTGGTGGAGAGATGCACACAGAAGAAGCTAGAGAGGCCATTCTAAATTACACAGATCATCCACTTCACAGCTTCTTTGTGGAGCAGAGAAACAGCAGCAGTGGGCGGCTCATCTCTCTGAGAGATACAGGAAATCATTCATCCCTGCAGCCATTAGGCTTCAGAACTCTCTAGCCAATGGGAGATGAGCTGACAGACACATGAATTACTTGTTTTATGTGATTTTTATCATTTTATCTGCCAGACACCTGAATTTCCCCCTTACTCTATATCATTTAAACAACACTTCTTGACTTTTTATGAGCTCAAATAGACTTTTCTGCCAGTTTTTTTAACATTAGTTTCATCCAAAATGTTAACACAACAAAACACAGCATCACTGATGCTAAATATTAAGCCATTGTAATGATTTATGCATAATTAAACAGCAAAACAACATTATTTGTTGACTTTATGCATCATTAGCTGATATTAGCGAAGCTACAGATGAACAGTTGGACCAAAAACAGCGTAACACCTGCACTCTTTAGAGCATCAGTGTAGCATAGCATAAGCACCGTTAGCTGCTACACATTTATATTAAACACATGAAATTAAACACAGTGAATCTACTTTATAAGAGTATATTTAAGGGTGGAAGTATTCCCCATGAGGAAGTATTAAATATGATATATTTGAGAGAGTGGCAACAGCTAGCATAAGCTCCACTAGCTAACCAACGGTTATGAAGCGAGCCTGCTAACACACAGAGACACAGAGGATGAGTGGATATATTACCTTCAACGATAAAGGAGAGCTAGAATAAGCAGCGTGTCATTCCGTTATCACTCCAGGGTCCAATAGAGAGATAAGAGCAGTTTAAAAGATTTTATAAAGGGTGAGTTTTGCGAGGATTTGCAGTTATTCTTCAGGTACCACGCTCTCTGGGACAGTGTTTCCAGTCGGAATGTTCTAGAGACGGACGAGGATTGACCAATGAGATTGCAGTACAGATTTGAAGGGTTACCGGTCGGGTTGAAACACCGCTGTAGCGCAGAAAATGATCACTTTCACTACTACTGATGTAATTTGGAGAGCTGTGTTATTCAGGATGTTTTCTCTGTATGTTTTTAGAAGGCTGGGAAGTGGAATGCACATTTACAAAAGGATGAAACACTTTTCACAAAGTTGGAGACAAAACATTTTTACATTTTATAAAACAAAATGACATTAAACACTTTTAAGATAAGATAAGATAAGATATACTTTATTTGTCCCCCATTGGGAGAAATTCTTTTGTTACAGCAGCTTACAACACGGGACAGGGGAATACAACAATGTACTAACATAGTTAAAAAATATAATAACAGTAATAATAGCGATGACAAGGGTAACATATAATAAAATAAAATAAAATAGAATAGAATAAAATAAAGTAAACATAAAAAAAAATATGGCAACTATTACAGATATATTCAATCAATCAATCAATCAATCTTTATTTGTATAGCGCCAAATCACAACAAACGTTATCTCAAGACGCTTTTACAAACATAGGAGGTCTAGACCACACTATGTCAAATTATGAACAGAGACCCAACACCAAGACAGGGTAAGACTCAGTCTGACCCCACCTTAATCCATCATGAGCATTGCACATCGCAGTATTTAGCTAGTTACAGTGGTGAGGAAAAACTTCCTTTTAACAGGCAGAAACCTCAGGCAGAACCAGACTCATGTTAGACAGCCATCATGCCTCGACTGAGTTGGGTCTGGAAAGACAGATAGAGGGGAGTAAGAGAGAGAGAGGTGATAGTGATGAGACGAGTCGTAGAAGCTGTTGCCGCTGGAGTCCAGCACGTCCGTATCAGCTGGAGTCCAGATCGTCCACAGCAGGAGGACGTCTACGGCAGCTCAGAGGAATCTACGAGACAAGGGAGCTCAGGGACTCCAGAAAGGTCTATGGTTAGTAACTTTAATGGGACAGGCAGAGTTAAAGTAAGTGATGAGGGGGTTGGGGGGAAGAAGGTGAGCTAGGATCCCAGTGTGTCAGTGTGCCAGTTCCCCCGGCAGTCTAGGCCTATAGCAGCATGACAAAAGCTGGTCCAAGCCTGATCCAGCTCTAACTATAAGCTTTATCAAAAAGGAAAGGATTCACACTATGTACACTTCTATCTGATAAATAGATAAGGTAAGTTATTGCACGATAAAAATTGCACCAGTTTATTTAAAAACAAACATACACAGTATGTAGAACAGTGCGATTCAGATGGATACAGCAGTTACACATAGTAACTTCCATGTAGTGGAATGAAAGATGAGAACAGCTGATTAACGGGACACAGCAGTGCTGGTGTTAAACAGTCTGATTGCAGATGGGATGAAGGACCTGGGGTAGCGCTCCGTCCTGCCGGGTGGGAGTCTCAGTCTGCTGCTGAATGAGCTGCTCAGGGACCCCACAGTCTCATGCAGGGGGTGAGAGGGATTGTCCATGATGGATGTCAGCTTGGCTAACATCCTCCTCTCACCCACCTCCTCTATGGAGTCCAGAGGACAGCCCAGGACCGAACTGGCCCTCCAAGAACCAAGAACAAAAGAAATTTACATTTAAGAAAACACATTTACAAAATCAGAAACACTTGTACAAGAGACGGGACATTTTTACAAGTCCAGAAACAAAATTACAAGAACAGATTCTGACGGAAGAGGAATGTACTCAGATTTTCAAAATAAAAGACGTATGTAATATGAAAATTAATATATATTTGACATTAACAAGCCTGTTTTGCATCAAATACTTTGATTTAGACTGATAAGAGAACACCTCAAAATACGTTCCTACCAATCACAGCTTTCAAAATAAAACAATTGGAAATTCACCGTATACATTTATTTTGAAATTCCAAATCAGATATAGCTGTGATTGGCCAGAACAACATTTTGAGGTGTTCTCTTATTAGTCTGAATCAAAATATTTTAGGGGGTTGTTAATGTCAAATATATATGAATTCCCTGGCTGTTGAACTTTTTGACAAACAAACGACTTTTATTTTGAAAATCATTGGTACAGTCCTTTTCTGTCAGAATCTGCCGTTTGTAAATTTGTTTTGTGACTGGTAAAAATGTTACACGACTTGTAAAATTGCCTCACCATTATTTTTCTTGGTTTATAATAATATGTATATATAAAAACTTGAATTGGCTTCATAGCCTCCTTTTATGTATCTTAGTGTATCGGTGTTATTTAACTTGTCCGTGTTTTAATTGTATGTCAGTTTGCTCGTCTGTGAGTTGAATATAGTCCAAAACCAGAGTTAAATTCCTTGTAAAAGACCACATACCAGGCTATTTAAACATAATCTGTTGTTACTATATCATGGAGTGTTTGTGATTTTGTATTTCTGTTACATTATTCACTCCTCCTCCAAATGTATTCACTAAATGTCCTGTACTTTTTCATGTTCTTTGACTTCTGTGACATTAACTAGTTCAACACATTAAATATTGAAGCACAAATGATTTCTGATAAAGTTAAAGGTGACATATCATGCAAAATGGACTTTTTAATGGTTCTCTACCTGAAATATGTGTCCCTGTCTACAAACCCCCAGAGAATGAAAGGAATCCATTCTGCCCCTGTTCTGATTTCTCCACCTTTCTGTAAATGTGTGTGAAACGAGCCGTTTCAGACTTCAGTGTTTTTGTTACGTCACAACAATATCCGGTCTGTCACGGAGTCAGAGCTCGGAGCTTGTTCAGCCCATAGACTGTATAAAATAATACTGAACCCCTCCTCCGTTTTTCATTACCTGCACACATGTGTGCTAACAAGGAGCTTAGGAGGGAGGCATGCTAGTTGTAGGCTGTCTTAATAAACACAAAGGTCGGTTTTACTCCCCACGTCTGCAGATTTGAAGATCTAGTGGATGATTTTTATTTGTCATGGATAAGTGCTAGCGCTAGTTAGCATAGCTACATAGCTACATGTTCATAGCTGTAGCTGTAGCTGTGTACCAAGACACACGTCGACATACTGACAAATAAAACAACAAGAAACACTAAATCTGTGACCAATCCTTCAGAAAGGTCCCGCTGCCTTTCTGGCAGAGGTCGGTTTTACTCCCCACGTCTGCAGATTTGAAGATCTAGTGGATGATTTTTATTTATCATGGATAAGTGCTAGCGCTAGTTAGCATAGCCACATAGCTACATGTTCGTAGCTGTGTACCAAGACACACGTCGACATACTGATAAATAAAACAACAAGAAACACTAAATCTGTGACCAATCCTTCAGAAAGGTCCTGCTACAGGCGCCTCTCCGTCAGGATCAGATTCTGGATCAGATTCAGAGGGTTGAAGTAACGCGGGTCTGTGAGCAGCCGTGTATATTCAGCCAACATGTAAACATTAGATCAACGTGCTGGAGAGCCGAGGCACATCCACTTCCTGAGGGGGCGTGGTCAGAGAGAAAACAGAGTGTTCTGAGGAGGGCTGAAGAAGAGGGTTTTTCAGGCAGACCAAAATCTGATTTCAAAGTGTTTTTTTGAGCATAAACTTTAAAGACATGTTTTGGGGACCTCTTAGACCAATATATATTGATGAAAAAAGCATGATATGTCCCCTTTAACTATTTAAGCACAAATGATTTCTGATAAAGTTAAGTATTTCTAGTAATGAGTAAAATGTAGGTATTGATGCTTATCTTTATGGCTTCCCTTGAATACATGTGTGGTATAATAAGCATTTTTCATGGTAAAGAGTGTCCCTGAAAGTAGTAATTGAAAATAAGATGCATTTGCTTTCTTATTAGAATTGACAGAATTGGCTGTTTTGTTTTAATGGTCATTGTTATGTGCAAAAACTGATGCTATTTCCCTTTTCCTTGAGGCAACCTTTGACCCTCCATAGCCGTCCCTTCTCTTCCTTTGTCATTTTTAACTCCATCATTCAGTCATTTCAGCTGCGTGTGTTTGTTTTAAACTTGTGATCTTGTAAATAAAGTTCCTGTGTACCTGCATCCTGTATCCACTAGAGGGCAGCATAAGCCCTTATTTAAAAATTGCCTCACAAGTACAAGTTTTTTTATTTCCATGGAAACACAGAACACATCATTTCCAGGATGAATGGAGCGGAGAAAGCATCAGTGGTTTAACTCAGTACATGTATGTCTGAAGGCCAAACGTTCTGCATTTTAAAAGCAGCTGGGGAGTGTATCAGCCTTGATCCATGTCGCCTCCCCTGCAGAGTAAAGATAAGTGAACGGATTAGACTTCTCCTCTGTATTGATTTGACCCCGCCTCTGGTGATGCTGGTTAGAGTACTCAGCTCACAGCTCCGTGTGGAGCTGCACTGTCCCCCCATCCCCCCCCTCTCCCCCTGCTGTGAGGCTTCACTGAGGTTTGATGAGTCAATGTGGAGGAGAGAGGTCAGAGTCCACGAGCCCACACAGTTTGCTCCGAGGAACACCTACAATCTTCGCATTATTTTCAACCTTCTTGGGAGACTGTGTGGAGAAAATTAGACGATAATTACACTGCGCGGCCTGAAGTTTGTGGCTTCATAACAGGGAATCTTATTGCTGAAAAAAAACACAGGAATATCCTCCAACAGTGTGGTTCTCTAACTTATCGACAGCTTGGGTAACAGCTTTATTTTTCTGTGTTTACAATTGATTTTTAAAAAGTCTTTACACAGAGCCTGGACCATTAAAATGTTTTTCAGAGAGCTCCTACCTCGAGTAAATTCAAAGCCTTCGGGATTAATCAAGGCTCTGACTCAGGCAGCAGGTCATTAAGGAATAGTCAATACATTGTTTAATGTATTACCTGCAGCACAATATCAGGAGAGGCTGAAATCTTAGTTTCTATAAGCCTAATGAGACTCCTTTAAATGCTTGTTTTCAGAATATTATCACACATGACCACATAAAGCAGCAACATGTGAGAATAATATTAATTATCTTCATTTGAACTCAAGAATCCCTGAGAGCAAAGCCCTCATTTACAACGATGTCGAGCATATAAAAGAAACCTTCAAAGAATGATGATCAATTAAAAACAGACAACAATTAAAAAGCAATGTCAAAACAAATCCAGTTAAAACAGGTACAATCAGAGGTTAAAAAGTCTTAAACTAATGATTTAAAATGACTCAAAGAAACCAGTGCATTCATTTTTTAAAGTGCTTTGAAGTGAATTCAACACAGATGATGCAACAAATCCAAAAGCAGATCTTCCCAGCTCTGAATTAACTCTAGAGGTGCACTTCGACCAAGAGTTCCGGGGTCTTTTAGCCCCCAGAACTACTTTCCCCTGAACTAAAAGGTCCCTCTGCCCCCCATTGTTGTCTGTGTTTCGACCACAGGCTGAAGCTGCGGGTAGATTGTGCAAATCAGGCCAGTGACGTATGGAGAAAAAAAAGTAAATGCACTACACCACCAGACCAGTAGAGGGCAGTAAAACAAAGAGGAATGCCATTCATCGCAGATGACACCATAGAGGCAGACGGACAGGCAGGTATCATTATGAGCAACACAACAGTTAGCCTGTTAGATAGATAGATAGATAGATAGATAGATAGATAGATAGATAGATAGATAGATAGATAGATAGATAGATAGATAGATAGATAGATAGATAGATAGATAGATAGATCTTTATTTGTCCTTAATAAGGAGATTTGTTGCCACCGTCTGTACAGGAATACATGTATGAACACAATAACCATAACCATCCACCCAGCCTCACAGCAATGGTGCCCCGCATCCCACAAATATACACACCAGACACATATGCACACACTGGGCACATATAAAACACACCGAACACATATGAACACACTGGACACATATATGCACACCGGACACACACCGGACCGTTAGCATGAAGAGACTCAGCTGGCGCTGTTTTAGATGGTGCTATATTTCATCACAGATGGATTCACTGAATCAACACGTGAGAGGAGATAAGCGCGAGTAGCAAAGACGTTTCAACACGGCTTTAAAATCCTTTTGAACTCAAAAAGCCGTGGCAGAGATCGGCCGGTGTTTTGGTTTAAACAGCGACCCTGTTAACTGGAGACTCTCAGCCGGATGCATCCCTCATAAACGTCTTTAGACCATCATTAAATATCTGATGAGGATATTTTGAAATCTTAATAAAAACTAAACTAGTTTGCATTCCCAGGAACTCCCTCTGTGTTTCAACAGCTGTGCAAACTCCACAAACACTGACACGTTCAGCTGAAGGTCTCCAGTTTACAGGGTCACTTTTAAAACCGGAACACCAGGAGAGACGCATTCACGGTGGGGCTGAGAGAAGACTACTGTTACAAGCTGCTAAATCAAGAGAATCACAGCTTCTTCTTTTGAAAAGTACACACACATACAAAAAAGATAGAACAAATAAAAACTAATGAAAGAAAGAGAAATCAAGTGAATCACAGATGTGTGTGATGTTATTGTGGACGGAGGGATGAATAAAAACACTGAGGTTAATCAACCAATCAGACACGTTCAGCATTGCAGGCCCCGCCCCCTGGAAGCCCTGGAACCTTTGAAAAGTACTACCCCACTAGCAGGGGCTTTTTCAGGGGGGAGATTATCTACCCCTGAACTAAATTTAGACCCTGCACCAGTCGAAACGCATGTAGCTCAGGGGTAAAGTTCCTCCGGTTGAAAACGCCTTAGGAACTTGGAGAGTGAGCCACTTAGTGGATCTTGTGTTTTGTGCTCCAGAGCGCTGGATCTCATCCATCCCCCTGGGTGTGGTGGGAGCAAACCCCCTGCAGCCAGGATCTCTGAACATCTGGTGGAGCGCCTGAAACAAGCGGAGTGGAGGCGGTTCAGCTCCAAACATGAATTTGCAACAACATAAGCACTGCATATACTTTGGCCCCGGCAGTATATATTAGCAAACACAACATAATGGAGGTTGTTATGTAAACAGGATATTTTTGCATGTTCCCTCATATCAAGATTGCTGAGTACAGAACATGAACATTTACACTTCAATGAAGTACTTCAGCTTCAAAGAAAATGTATTTCCTGTGAGGGATTTCATTTGAGTGAAAGCATCGGTGCAAACAAAACAACAAGCAAGACAGACACACGGAAATAAGAGGGCATATTATTTCAAACAAAAGAGGCGGATGAGAATGAAGGATGGAGATGGATTCTATGCTGATGATGTGATGATGACGTCAGAGTCTCTACATTAGTGATCTGAGAGTCGATGCTTTATAGTGAATCAGAAGAGCCGGCTCACATCTAGGGAGAGCCGGCTCCCAGTTTGTTCCTTTCCCTGCTTAGCTCTCTCAGTGCTCAGCCCCAGCTCTGCTCACAGCAGAACTTTGTTTTGATTGGTCAGCATGGCGGCCATGCGGCCAATCACATGTGAGGATATAGGATACAGGTGATGGAGGGGAGGCTGTATATCATGGCTTCATCTGTTCCATCTGAGAGAGTCTTCTCAAAGACCGGGCAAATACTCACTGAGAGGAGAAATCAGATCAGCCCATCTAAACTGAGGCATCTGATTTTTCTCAATGCCAACCTGAGGACATTAATAATGTTTGCTCCAGTTTGGTTCTGGTTCTGTTTGCTTGAGTTCGGTTCTGGTTCGGTTCTGGTTCGGTTTGCTTGAGTTTGGTTCTGGTTCGGTTCTGGTTCGGTTCTGGTTCCTTTCTGGGTTGGTTCTGGTTTGGTTTGGTTCTGGTTCGGTTCGGTTCTGGTTCGGTTCTGGTTCGGTTCTGGTTCGGTTCTGGTTTCGGTTTGGTTCTGGTTTGGTTTGGCTTGGTTTGGTTCTGGTTCGGTTCGGTTCTGGTTCGGTTCTGGTTCTGGTTCGGTTCTGGTTCGGTTCTGGTTCGGTTCTGGTTCGGTTCTGGTTCGGTTCTGGTTTCGGTTTGGTTCTGGTTTGGTTTGGCTTGGTTTGGTTCTGGTTCGGTTCGGTTCTGGTTCGGTTCTGGTTCGGTTCTGGTTCGGTTCTGGTTTCGGTTTGGTTCTGGTTTGGTTTGGTTCTGGTTCGGTTTGGTTCGGTTCTGGTTCGGTTCTGGTTCGGTTCTGGTTCGGTTTGGTTCTGGTTTGGTTCTGGTTCGGTTCTGGTTCGGTTCTGGTTTCGGTTTGGTTCTGGTTCGGTTCTGGTTCGGTTTGGTTCTGGTTTGGTTCTGGTTCGGTTTGCTTGAGTTTGGTTCTGGTTCTACAGATATGTTTATATGTCTCACCCTAACCCTAACCCTAATGAGAAACCCGAATCCTAACCCTAATCAGCAACCGTAACCCTAACCCTGATCCTAACCCTAATCAGAAACCATAACCCTAATCCTAACCCTAACCCTAACCCTAATCCTAAACCTAACCCTAACCCTAACCCTAATCCTAACCCTAACCCTAACCCTAATCCTAACCCTCACCCTCACCCTAATCCTAATCCTAACCCTAACCCTAACCCTAACCCTAACCCAAACCCTAACCCTAATCCTAATCCTAATCCTAACCCTAACCCTAACCCTAACCCTAATCCTAATCCTAACCCTAACCCTAACCCTAATCCTAACCCTAACCCTAACCCTAACCCTAACCCTAACCCTAACCCTAACCCTAATCCTAACCCTAACCCTAACCCCAACCCAAATCCTAACCCTAACCCTAATCCTAATCCTAACCCTAACCCTAACCCTAATCCTAATCCTAACCCTAACCCTAACCCTAACCCTAATCCTAATCCTAACCCTAACCCTAACCCTAACCCAAATCCTAACCCTAACCCTAATCCTAACCCTAACCCTAACCCTAACCCTAATCCTAACCCTAATCCTAACCCTAACCCTAATCCTAACCCTAACCCTAACCCTAACCCTAACCCCAACCCTAATCCTAACCCTAACCCTAACCCTAACCCCAACCCAAATCCTAACCCTAACCCTAATCCTAATCCTAATCCTAACCCTAACCCTAACCCTAATCCTAACCCTAACCCTAACCCTAACCCTAATCCTAACCCTAACCCTAACCCTAACCCTAACCCAAATCCTAACCCTAATCCTAATCCTAACCCTAACCCTAACCCTAACCCTAACCCTAACCCTAACCCTAACCCCAACCCAAATCCTAACCCTAACCCTAATCCTAATCCTAATCCTAACCCTAACCCTAATCCTAATCCTAACCCTAATCCTAACCCTAATCCTAACCCTAACCCTAACCCTAACCCTAACCCCAACCCTAACCCCAACCCTAATCCTAACCCTAACCCTAACCCTAACCCCAACCCAAATCCTAACCCTAACCCTAATCCTAATCCTAATCCTAACCCTAACCCTAACCCTAATCCTAACCCTAACCCTAACCCTAACCCTAATCCTAACCCTAACCCTAACCCTAACCCAAACCCTAACCCTAACCCTAATCCTAATCCTAACCCTAACCCTAACCCTAATCCTAACCCTAACCCTAACCCTAACCCTAACCCCAACCCAAATCCTAACCCTAACCCTAATCCTAATCCTAACCCTAACCCTAACCCTAATCCTAATCCTAACCCTAACCCTAATCCTAATCCTAATCCTAATCCTAACCCTAATCCTAACCCTAACCCTAACCCTAACCCTAACCCTAACCCTAATCCTAATCCTAACCCTAACCCTAACCCTAACCCTAACCCAAATCCTAACCCTAATCCTAATCCTAACCCTAACCCTAACCCTAACCCTAACCCCAACCCTAACCCTAACCCTAACCCTAATCCTAATCCTAACTCTAACCTTAATCATAACCTGATTCCTTTGGAATCATCTACCAGTCAGGGTCCGGGAGGCAGACACCCTCTTTACGTTTAAGAGTAGGCTTCAAACTTTCCTTTTTGATAAAGTTTATAGTTAGAGCTGGATCAGGCTTGGACCAGCTTTTAGTTATGCTGCTATAGGCTTAGACTGACACACTGGGATCCTGTCTTCCCCTCTCTCCTCTCTCTGCCTGTCTCTCACTTTAACTCTTCCTGTCCCATTAAAGTTACTAACCATAGACCTTTCTGGAGTCCCTGAGCTCCCTTGTCCCGTAGGCTCCTCTGGATTTCTGTCATAGACATCCAGCTGCTACAACTACTACTATCTGTCTCATCTCTCTCTCCCTCTTGCATTGAGGATGACAGAAATGAGAGTACTCATGTAAGGCAACTGCAAAGGTTAAAGACTATTCCCATACCGGGAGTTGAACCCGGGCCGCCTGGGTGAAAACCAGGAATCCTAACCGCTAGACCATATGGGACTTGGCATGGGTATGTCTTACTCTAGGCAGACTCAGGAAATCACACTTAGTCCAAGTCATAACTGACTGGATAGACCTTTCTGGAGTCCCTGAGCTCCCTTGTCTCTTAGGTTCCTGCTGCTGTGGACGTGCCAGATTCCAGCTGCTACTACTACTACTATCCGTCTCCCCACTATCATCTCTCTCTCTCTCTTCACCTCCCTCTGTCCCTCTCTCCAACACGGTCTCAGCAGATGTGTGTCTAACATGAGTCTGGTGCTGCTGGAGGTTTCTGCCTCCAGCACTAAAAGATAAAGTTTCATTCTCCCTGTCAGCGAGCCTTTTCAGCAAACCTCCACGTACCAGGATGCATTGTGTGTGAGCAGTCACGACCTTGTTCTCGCTGAGATGCATCAATTCAGCTTTTTACTCCGGCTGGAATACACACAGCTGAGAATAAGTATCCTCAACCCAAGCATCCTGTGAGGTTATCTTTTGGGTTGCCATGTTTTTTTTGGCAGATTGCTGCAGCGTTTTGTAGCATAAGGACAAAAAGGACAAAAGACATCAAAGGTCTGATAGCAAGTAGTTTTTCAAGGACGACAAATACGTCAGGGAAAAACTTTCACATTCAGCAGCTCAGAGTAGTGTTGGGAACCATTTCAGTTTTATCAATTCCAGTTCTTATCCATTCCTGATTCCGATTCCATTATTTTTTGAGAGTGAAAAAATAATAAATAGTACGTGACCTCAGCTGTGTTTTGTACCTTAGTGTGACGGGACGTTACTACAGCTGCAGCAGGGTCGTTTTTATGAACATGAGACCGCAGCACATCAAAGTCATAGTCCTGTCCCATTTAAGTTACTAACCATAGACCTTTCTGGAGTCCCTGAGCTCCCTTGTTCCATAGGTTCCTCTGAGACTACTACTACTACAACTACCACTATCCATCTCACCACTATCATCTCTCTCTCTCTTCATCTCCCTCTATCCCTCTCTCCAACACGGTCTCAGCAGATGTGTGTCTAACATGAGTCTGGTCCTGCTGGAGGTTTCTGCCTGTTAAAGGAAGTTTGTCCTTGCCACTGTAACTTGCTAAATGCTGAAAAGTGCTCTGCTCATGGTGGATTAAGATGAGATCAGACTGAGTCCTGTCTGTAAGATGGGACTGGATCTGATCCGGTCTTGATGTTGGGTCTTTGTTAATAGTAGAACATAGAGGACGGTCTAGACCTGAATTCCACGATTCAGGTCACTGCGGTTGCTATTTTTCAACGAAAGAAGTAGGCTTCAAACTTTCCTTTTTGATAAAGCTTATAGTTAGAGCTGGATCAGGCTTGGACCAGCTCTTAGTTATGCTGCTATAGGCTTAGACTGCCGGGGGAACTGAAACACCGGGATCCTATCTCACCCACCTCCCATCACTTACTTTAACTCTTCCTGTCTCATTAAAGTAACAAACCATAGACCTTTCTGGAGTCCCAGAGCTCCCTTGTCTCGTAGGTTCCTCTGGATCATTGCAACTGATAGTCAGCTGCTACAACTACTACTATCCATCTCACCACTATCATCTCTCTCTCTCTTCATCTCCCTCTATCCCTCTCTCCAACACGGTCTCAGCAGATGTGTGTCTAACATGAGTCTGGTCCTGCTGGAGGTTTCTGCCTGTTAAAGGAAGTTTGTCCTTGCCACTGTAACTTGCTAAATGCTGCAAAGTGCTCTGCTCATGGTGGATTAAGATGAGATCAGACTGAGTCCTGTCTGGAAGATGGGACTGGATCTGATCCGGTCTTGATGTTGGGTCTTTGTTAATAATAGGATATAGAGTACGGTCTAGACCTGCTCTGTTTGGAAAGAGTCTGAGGAGAAATTTTGTTGTTGTACTTAAAGTGCTGACAGTGTCTTTATTCTAATTTAAACCCTGTCTCTGTGTGTACTATAGGAGGCTGAGTAGACTAATGAGGCTGCTGGATATCTTAAAGACTATTCCCATACCGGGAGTTGAACCCAGGCCGCCTGGGTGAAAACCAGGAATCCTAACCGCTAGACCATATGGGACATGATTTTGAGGTGTCTTATCTCTAGTTAGACTAAGGATATCACACTTAGTCCAAGTCATGACTGATTGGATAGACCGTAGCTTCAAACTTTCCTTTTTGATAAAGCTTACAGTTAGAACTGGATCAGGCTTGGACCAGCTCTTAGTTATGCTGCTATAGGCTTAGACTGACACACTGGGATCCTGTCTTTCCCTCTCTCTGCCTGTCTCTTACTTTAACTCTTCCTGTCCCATTAAAGTTACTAACCATAGACCTTTCTGGAGTCCCTGAGCTCCCTTGTCTCGTAGGTTCCTCTGCATCTCTCCTGTAGATTCCTTTTTTGGGTCTTTCTTTCTTTCTTTCTTTCTTTTTTTTTTTCTTTCTTTCTTTCTTTCTTTCTTTCTTTCTTTCTTTCTTTCTTTCCTTGTTTCTTTCTTTCCTTGTTTCTTTCTTTCCTTGTTTCTTTCTTTCCTTCCTTTCTCTCCTTCCTTCTCCTTCCTTCTTTCCTTCTTTCTTCCTTCTTTTTATTTTATTTTTCCTTTCATTCCTTTCTTTCCCTCTTTGTTCTTTCCATGTTTTTTCATCCTTTATGTCTCCTTTTCTCATCCCGTTCTTTCCTTCTATCCTTCACCATTTATTCTCCTCTTTTCTTTCTTCTGGTCTCCCTCTCTTCTCTCTTTTCTTAGACCTTCCTGGAGTCCCTGAGCTCCCTTCTCTCTCTCTCTCTCTCTCTCTCTCTCTCTCTCTCTCTCTCTCTCTCTCTCTCTCTCTATCCTCTCTCTCCTCTCTCTCTCTCTCTCTCTCTCTCTCTCTCTCTCTCTCTCTCTCTCTCTCTCTCTTCATCTCCCTCTATCCCTCTCTCCAACACGGTCTCAGAAGATGTGTGTCTAACATGAGTCTGGTCCTGCTGGAGGTTTCTGCCTGTTAAAGGAAGTTTGTCCTTGCCACTGTAACTTGCTAAATGCTGCAAAGTGCTCTGCTCATGGTGGATTAAGATGAGATCAGACTGAGTCCTGTCTGTAAGATGGGACTGGATCTGATCCGATCTTGATGTTGGGTATGTGATAATATTTACAGATGCATAATCTCTCTCAAACATCAGTCGTTGGATGTGATTCAAGCCATCTATATGCTGACGA
>NC_048288.1:29670290-29700651 GCF_009762535.1 Notolabrus celidotus
TGGAGTCATAATCCGCTATGCGCCATCATTTACTGATCAAATGAAATCAGGTTAAAGGAGCTATAATCAGGTGTGATCTCTCCTCTGTCTTAATCAATGGCTTGCAGTGCATCTAGCTCTGGCACATGCAGGTATTGATCAGATTCACTCTTTGAAGATGCATGTATTATGCAACTGAATCCACAGTTCATTAGCCTCCCCGTGGTGGAGGATGTAAAGGGAGATCAACAGAGCATGTTATTACACCCCTCAGCCTTCATTTCTATGATCATTATCTCAGTCAGCAAGAATTAAATCTACTCATCACAATATTTCAGAACACCAAAACAAGACTTCAGTGGATTGATCTCTTTAAAAAAGCAACGTGAAAGGCTCACTTGAGATTCAAGACAACATCTCTGCCTGTCTGACCGGCCCACCTGACTGAATGCACAAAAAAAAAAACCTGCTGAAGGATCCATCACTGCACTTTAAAATCCGTGGAGAGGGGGGTCTGCTGGGAGACTGTTTTGGATGAGTGAATCCTGCAGTTACATGGTAGCCAAATCAAAAGCAAAAAATCAAGTGGGTTAAAAGTTTTGTAATAAATATGGATGTTGGATTTTTGGAGCATAATTATAAAATTAGTACCCCTTGTCTTAATTAATGTCAAAACCTGGAGATTGAGCTAATGTAGACTCAGGCAGCTAGTCTTCAGCAGAGATAAGAGGAGCTACTAAGGTCTGGTAATATTCTTCTGAGCTCCAGACTAAAAGTGTTACATTTCTTAGTGTTGATATCTTCCTTGACTGATGGTCAGACTTCACCACTTCTAATTTAGGATGGACCTTACACTCAGATTTTAACATATTAGGTGTTACATCAGCTGAGATAGTTTCAAGCTACAGTTTAAATCTTCCCCCTAGCTAGTACAGAGTGTGAAGTCTTAGGTTAGGTTGCACGTTACGCTCTACTAGTTACGATCATCCTTGGTGACACCAACTAGCTAGTTTCAACATATGGTTTAGTATGGACTTTAACCTTAACTCCTAACTGTTGCTACAGGCTTCAGGACATTTATTCGACTTCATACAGCTCTTTTAGGTGGCGTCTAAGACTTACACCTGTACTCAGGATCTTACAAATATTGTTTCCCATTTACGGTTAGCTAGCTGTTTGGTTTTTGAATGAAGCAACAACCTCCAGTATTGGGAGTTAAGTGCAAAAAACTGCAGTTCCTTGGGTGTCCACTTTGGGCTCCTTTAGGTCCTTTTGGTCAGCCTTGACCATTGGAAAAAACCATTGACTGTATAATATATGGATGTAGTAACCATGATGTCACCCATCTGTTCCTGAAGCCAATCCTCGATGGGCGCCATATTGGAAACGTTGAAAACAACCTAACATGGTCCAAGCGAGTCTGAGGTAAAGAGGCGGGCCTTTAGCCTTTTGCACTAACAGCTACAGGGTGCCCGCCTGTCAATCAAGTCAGCCACGCCCTTATTTGGGCATTACCCTCAAGTTTAATATCTTTCAAAACACTGAGTTATTAAAAAAAAAATCACCCGTTCATGGTGTGCCCACAGAGAAATTAGCTGTTCAGACCTAAACTGTTTTTTAAACCAGGCTGTAAACATGTTTATTTCTGCTGTAAAGATCGTCTTCTTTGAATGGGTGTGTATGTGGTTCCTTGGTGTTTCTGCAGCCAGCCTCTAGTGGACGCTTGAGGAACTGCAGTTTTCAGCACTCCTGCATTGGGTTTATATTTTAAGAACAGAGGCTGCCACTTGTTAAAAAATGTTTTTTTTTACTGGTGGCTTCAGTTGCTTCTGGAACCAGCCCCCAAGTGGATTCTTGAGGTACTGCATTTCTTAGTCCTTCTGCATTGGCTTAATAAGATAAGATAGATAGTCTTTTATTTGTCCCACAATGGGGAAATTTAAGAATATAATATAATTTTTCAAGACTAAAGGTTGCCGCTTGGTTGGAGTCACCAATACAAAGACTCCAACCTCTATCTTTTGGCCTCTCAACGCCTCTTCAGAAACCATAGGGTGACGTCACTGAGACTATGTCCTGGTTTGAACACAGCTCTGGTTCTTTAATGAAAAACAAAGTTGGAGTCTTCACAACAAAACTAAAGTTAATGAGCAACAGGAAGCGTTCTTTTCCCCGCCTCTGTTTGCTAATCTGCCTCTTCAGGAGAGTGGCTACACCATGATTGATATAAAAATTGCTTTCCCTAATTGATTCCAGCTTATCTTCAGGCAGCAGACCCTCAAGAACCCGCCATGTTGCTTGTTATGAGTTAATTCCCTGGCAGTGCAGGTCCATGGGCTTAGAGTGTGTGGATTTAAAGGAGGGGAGTGTTTGTGAGGCTGTCCAGCTGAAACCAACTGCCTCCTGGATAACTTAATGCAGCAGTGAGCAAAACATGACTTATTGATAAGCCTTCATTTTTAATATGTAAAGGTTGTAAGAGGAGGCACAAACACAAGCATGCAATGAAAAGGTTTGTATTCAAATGAACAGACTGATGTAATACTTAACTGAAATGTATGACATGAGTGTCAAATACTGGCCTTGTAGCAAATACAGCTCACAATGCTTACAAATTGAAGCAGTGTGTAAGAAACTCAGAGGTCCAGGTTGTCAACAGCACTCTGAGAGACTGCTTGAAACAGTTTCCAACACATTTCAGTTCTTTGTTTTTTACTTTCAAACACTGTAGGATTTCAGTCGATATTTTCAAGCTGACAGCGGCTCCTCTTTGAGAAGAGGCGAGCCTCTAACTTTTCAAAGCCCACCTGTCAGGGCTGAAGGTTGGGATTTTTGATACTCCCTCAAAAATTGACTTCAAACGAATCCAACCAAGTTACCTGAAAAATAATTCACTCAGTTCCTGTTCGAGAGGGAAACCTCAACATCCATCCATCCATCCATCAGCAGTCTCAGCAGGGAAGCCCAGACACTCCTCTCCCCGGCCACTTCCACCAGCTCTTCTAGGAGGACACCGAGGCGTTCCCAGGCCAGCTGAGAGATATAGTCTCACTAGCATGTCCTGGGTCTTCCCCGTGGCCTCCTCCCAGACGGACATGCCCGAAACACCTCCTCAGGGGAGACGTACTAGGAGGCTTCCTGACCAGATGCCCAAAGGATCAGCGGCTCTACTTTCAGTCTGAGCTCCTGACCCTCTCTCTAAGGCTGAGCCCAGACACCCTGCAGAGAAAGCTCATTTCGGCTTCTTGTATTCGCAATCTTGTTCTTTTGGTCACTACCCACAGCTCAGGAATGTAGATTGACCGGTAAATCAAGAGCTTTGCCTTCTGGCTCAGCTCTCTCTTCATCACAACAGACCGGTACTGCATCCGGATCACTGCAGACGCTGCCCCGATCCGTCTGTCAATCTTGCGCTCCCTCTTCCCCTCACTTGTGAACAAGACCCTGAGATACTTAAACTCCTCCTCCGCCTGAAGTGGGCAAGCCACCCTTTTCGGCCTGAGCACCATGGCCTCAGACTTGGAGGTGCTGATCCTCATCCCCGCTGCCTCACACTCGGCTGCAAACCGTCCCAGTGTGAGCCGGAGGTCACAGCTTTGATGACGCCAATAGGACCACATCATCTGCAAAGAGCAGAGATGGAATCCTAAGGTCACCGAACTGGACAAACTACCACAGCACAAAAGTGGTCCATCCCTTCAAACTTCTACCAACAGCTCCAGACATCATTTGATTTATTTCTGCAGATTTATCAGGTTTAAATAACAAGAAAAGAGAGTGCTGCCTCAGAGCCAGGAGGGTCGGTTGTTAACTTTTTCTACCTATTGTTCCCAAAAGACAAATTCCATCATCTTTGTTGTTACTCTGTGCACCGAGACTAAGCATCCTTAAAAATAATATGAGTGACTTTGGTGAACTTTTGATGCAGCCTCTGAATTTGCTCAGTATTTCACTCTGTCCTTGCTTGAGTTTGAGGCAACATACTCACAAAAATATATGAAATTCTCAAAGTTTTCAGTTGCATGACTCTTTTATTCGTAACAGCTGGCTAGAGGTGATTTTTATTTCCATCCATTTGATCACATTAAGTCCAAGAGTTATTTATAATCAGGCTCATTTGATTGGCAGGTAGCTGTTTGAAAGGCAGCAGAGCTTTGCCCTCAACTTCACCTCTTTGCAGGCGTCTTAATTACCTTTCCAACGTATAGCAAGAAGGCAGCACGGAGCAGGGCCGCCGCACAGCTGGAGTCATGTGACCGAGGTCTCCCAGCGGTAATCACTGAATCAAGGATTCTCCTCCTCCTCCTCCTCCTCTCCTCATTCATGTTGTCTTTCTGGTCCTCTGAAAACCTCTGACCTGTTGACTCCAGGCCTGGCTCCACTCATCATGACGGTTTGTTGTTGTAATCATGTTGTAGCTTTAGGAGCAGCTCTAGACTTGGTAATTGTACTTCGAATTCAGGCCTTCATTGCTGTTGATACCCGCCCCTCCTTGATTCTGATTGGTCGATAATCAAGAAGTGACGTTGATACAATTTTTTCAGCAAAGAGCGTAGTGACAAAAACCAGCTGTGGCTGAGCGGTGTAACATCGGACTTCCACCAGATCCGTGTCTGGTCTGTCTCTGATCCGCTGCAGTCTGGCTCCATGCTCTCTCATCTATCAACACTCATCCGTAGCGTTTGAGGACAGCTGGAGTCATGTGACTGTGATTTTCCCACAGTAATCACTGAATCAAGGATTCTCCTCCTCCTCCTCTCCTCATCCATGTTGTCTTTCTGGTCCTCTGAAAACCTCTGACCTGTTGACTCCAGGCCTGGCTCCGCTCATCATGACTTTGGTTTGTTGTTGTAGTTAAGTGAAATACGATCTGGTGATAACACAGAGTGTTTTATTCTGAAAATTAACCGGATGTTTTCATTTTGTTTTGGTGAAACCTGACTTCCTGTCCTGCTTCCATCTGCTCTGTTGAGATTGATGCGTCGTGCTCCGGCATCCGGTAAAAAAAGAAGTCTTGCGTATCTGATCCGGAGGGCTCCGACTTGCTGGAGTGGATCCAGTGGAAGTTAACACACTGACTAGAATAGAAAACTATCCAATCCAGTGCTGTGACGGATCCGGTGGAGTTTGGACGTCAGGTTTCATGTGGCTCCTGGGGCTTCTGTTCCCGGCCTGATAAAGAACTCCTCTGTGAAGAGTGGGTGTGAAAAAGAAACAGCCTGCCTCTGTAATCCTGAAGTATACAGAGGAAGCTGTGCAAAAGATGCTGAATTATAACTTGAAATAATGGAGGTTGCTCCCACAGTGTAAGAGAAAGTCAGGTGAAACAGAGGCGTGTTTGTCCGGATGATTGAATGTGTCTGTTGTTGTTATTCATCTCACACTGAGAGAGAGAGAGAGAGAGAGAGAGAGAGAGAGAGAGAGAGAGAGAGAGAGAGAGAGAGAGAGAGAGAGCAGCTTTATATTCTTTGACCCTGAAGAAGAAGAATAAGAAGCGAGGGAAGAAATTAATCAAGGATTCTCCTCCTCCTCCTCTCCTCATCCATGTTGTCTTTCTGGTCCTCTGAAAACCTCTGACCTGTTGACTCCAGGCCTGGCTCCGCTCATCATGACTTTGGTTTGTTGTTGTAGTTAATTGAAATACGATCTGGTGATAACACAGAGTGTTTTATTCTGAAAATTAACCGGATGTTTTCATTTTGTTTTGTTGAAACCTGACTTCCTGTCCCGCTCCATCTGCTCTGTTGAGATTGATGCGTCGTGCTCCGGCATCCGGCAAACATAGAAGTCTTGCGTATCTGATCTGGAGGACTCCGACCTGCCGGATCAGAGACAGGGCCGGAACGCAACAGAGCGGATCCAGTGGAAGTTAACACATTGACTAGAATAGAAACCTATCAGATCTGATGGAATTATAGACTCTAGGAATATAAACTCTGGGTTAAAAAAACTAGATTTTCTTCGTATTTCTACAACTTCCTGGGTTCAGCATTCCCCAGCTGAGTCTGGCTGAAGTCCAAACTTTAAATGAAGCTCACCACCACCAGACGCACGACTCTTGACAAATAAAAGCAGCAGCTGTATTAGAAAAAGAAAACATAAAAAATACAATTCTTCCTCCATGCAGGTTCATCTCTTGCACTTTAGAGATCCTATCTTATAAGCCTGCGTGATCCTTGTTTTATAAGAGCTGCTGAAACAACATATCTTGAGGTATAAACAAATATATAACTTGTACGTGGTTTCAGGGACCCTGCAAGACCCCGGCTCTCTGTTTACTGGCATGCTTTAATTATTTGCAACATTGCTTTTTATGAAGCAAGGATAAAACGTTAATTTTGAGTAGTAATTATTTGTGTTTACATGCTCAGCAGCTCGATTTAGGGTGAAGGTAATGTGAACACAAGGGTTAACTACATGCATATAAAGAATCTAACTCTAAGTGCTGAAATCAATGACCAATGTCAGACTGATGGCAACAACAACACAGCTTTTCCATTTACCCTGAGCAAGGTTGATTTTGTTGTTAAGTGACAATTACCTGAAAAATACATTTAGTGTTTGTCATTTGCAGCTTAGCTGACCTTGTGTTTTTCTTATGATTACTGTTATGGTGTTTTCTTTTTTTTTGTTTGCAACTGCAAGAAATCTCCCTCTTTTCCTTACCCTCCTCACCCCTGATCCTCTGGTTCCATCAGTCGTTCACAGTGGAGGTCAGAGAGGAAGAGCACATGCATTGAAAAGAAAAACATCACGACTGCATTTGAACACAACCTAACTAGGTCATCTAGGAGGACTACCAGTTCCCAGCAAAGCCATGTGGATTATTCTGCCACAAAACAGACTATGCATTAAACTAATATTAGAAATCAAAAGTTTGTGACATAGTCCTTTAGGTAACTTGGCTTGACTTGGATCGGGACCGGACAGGCTGCTTATGAGGGGTGCTGCCACCTTCCAAAGTCGGCTTGCACGCCACTGTGATCCACTAGACAGGCGGAACGTGTCTGGCCCAAGCTGACTTGTGACTTGGTGCAGTGTGGACCAGAACGAGAGAAGCTTGTGGTTTCCACTTGGCCCAGAGAACCCGGACCCAGTTCAACACTTCCATGTGGGGTGGCCACCACCTCCGTTTTTTGTCAAACTGCTGCTTCATGTGATGCTGGCGGTCTTTGACCCGGCTACCATGTTGCAAGGTTGCTGATGGGGTAGCAGCTGCAGGTTGCCGCAGCTGCAGGTCCAGGGGAAGCTGTAGCTCTCGCCCTATCATCCACCGCCTCAATTTACATGAGGTAGCTTTATTGAGCGCTGCACATTGCACTTCATGACACACATGTAGCTTATTCCCAAAGAACCTGTTATGCTGAAGACTGTGGCTCATACATAACGTTACCTGTCTTTCTTACTGATCTTCTGGCTGTGTAAGATGCTTCATTCTGATTGGTCAAAACCCCTTAACAACCTCTTGACAATGGTTATTAACTTTCAGTAATATGTGCTACACCAGAATCAAACTGATCACACATCACGTCAAATCAATCCACGAATTCTTGGCAAACAGAGGATCATTTCGAACATGCATCAGAGGAACTTCTTGCCGACAAAGGCGACCGTCGTTCTGAAATTTCACCCATGAAGGAGGAGAGAAGAAGGCTGCAAAAAAAAATGTAGAACTGCAATTTGTTTTTGGCTGTTCACAGCATCCCTGTGTTTTTAAGCAAGGTTTTAAGTTGAGTTGTCTGTGGAGGAGCTGTGTGGGTATGCATGCTGTGATAATGAGGTGTGATTAGTTACCTGAGTGTTGTCTGCAGAGGGGTGCAGACGAATGCAGAGGCGGAAAAACACCGAAACAAACATCCAGAGTCCAGAAGAGTCTGGTACACTACACGTGAGCAAGAATTTGACTAGACAGGAGAACAGCTTGTCTTTGAGTGTTACATAAAACTCTTAACTTCACTCCTACTTTCTTGCTTTTTGTGTGTAACTTTATGTGGTTGGCCCAAAGTAAAAGGAAATCACCTTTGGCATGTCTGGCTCTAACCTGTGACATTTTGACTCTTACTTGGTCTTGTCTCGGTCTCAGACTGGGCAAAACTCTGTATTTTAAATCAAGCTTTGCCTTGGAATCCATTAGTCTCTTTTATTTCCTCGCTGCAGGACAATGACGGGAACACATTTGGTTTGTGTTTTTGATCATGGCAACCCCGCCCCTTGTCCTTGACGTAAGTGGTTCTAGACCAGCAAAGAGTTGGAGCCACTCTGAAACCGTCCGGGAGCCAGTTCCTCGCAGTTGAAACACCAAAAACTTGTTCTCAATTGAGTGCCGGCTCAATCCCGGCCCTGAAACTGCCTCTGTCGAAGAGGGTTAGGAGTGTGAGAAGCCTTGGAGCCTTCACTCAGAGTCTCTGAAACAGAAGCTGAAGCCAGCATGTCTGAGTCTGGTGATGTTCAACGATAAAGCTGCTGCTGTTGAATTCAATGAAGTTCAAAATGTGACGTTTTTGACAGCGCAGTCAATAAGTGTAACTTCCTGTAAAGGGCAGAGGCTGTGTTCCTGCTGGTTTCACTCCTCTGACACTCTCATCATGTTCTCACAAAGAGAGACTGCAGAGTTTTTAAGAGCACACAAGTTTCTTAATCACCAATGCAAGTGCATCTAATTTCAAAATGCATACATCGTCATTAACGAGCGGCAGCCTTTTTATACACTTCATCGGCGTTATTACACTGCTGTGCGCTTTGCACAAGTGGACTATAGTTGGGCATAAGTTATGAATATGCTGGGTATGTGCTCAACATTGAAAAAACATTGATAAATCAGTGGATGTCTGCGTTTTAGAGGCATTTTGATATGTGTGGAAAATGCTGGATAAATCCTCAAGGTGTGACAGGGCCATTAGTAAGCTACCTCTTGAAAACTAATTTAATCTTCTTTTTTTTATAAAACCTTTATTTTACCATTGAGATACAAAGTCTCTTTTACAAGGGGTTCCTGGCCAAGACAGCAGCATACAAAATTTCACATTGACAACAAGACAAACATACAGTGACAAGTATTACATCAATTTATAAATTAGCAGTGTTAAGCTCTAAAACATGTGCACAAGCTGATCAGATGATCCTTTATCCTAGATTTAAAATCCTCCAATTGAATTAAACAATCCAGTTTCAGGCGACCTTGAAGCTCAAACCAGAATGAGGGGGTAAAGACATTTAAGGTGACATATCACACTTTTTTCATCAACATATATTGGTCTAAGAGGTCCCCAAAACATGTCTTTAAAGTTTATGCTCAAAAAAACACTTTGAAATCAGATTTTGGTCTGCCTGAAAACCCCTCTTTTTCAGCCCTGCTCAGAACAGGCTGTTTTCTGTGTCTGTGCCTTTAAATGAGAATGAGCTCTCTGACCACGCCCCCTCAGGAAGTGGGTGTGGCCTCGGCTCTCCAGCACATTGATCTAATGTTTACATGTTGGCTGAACACAGACCCGCGCTACTTCAACCCTCTGAATCTGATCCAGAATCTGATCCTGACGGAGAGGCGCCTGCAGCAGGACCTTTCTGAACGATTGGTCACAGATTTAGTGTTTCTTGTTGTTTTATTTGTCAGCATGTCGACGTGTGTCTTGGTACACAGCTACGAACATGTAGCTATGTGGCTATGCTAACTAGCGCTAGCACTTTTCCATGAAAAATAAAAATCATCCACTAGATCTTCAAATCTGCAGACGTGGGGAGTAAAACCGACCTTTGTGTTTATTAAGACAGCCTACAACTAGCATGCCTCCCTCCTAAGCTCCTTGTTAGCACACATGTGTGCAGGGAATGAAAAACGGAGGAGGGGTTGAGTTGTATTTTATACAGTCTATGGGCTGAACAAGCTCTGAGCTCTGACTTCCTGTTACAGACCGGATGGCGTTGTGACGTATGAAAAACACTGAAAACTGAAACGGCTGGTTTCAGCACACATTTACAGAAAGGTGGAGAAATCAGAACAGGGGCAGAATGGATTCTTTACATTCTCGGGGGGTTTGTAGACAGGGACACATATTTCAGGTAGAGATTAACCCAGATACATCCCAGCTAAGGTCCAGGGTAAAGGAAGGGAGTATTTGTGTTATTTACAGGCAATCAAAGTCTTCAGAAGTTAAAATAAAAACCATGCCCCCAATTGAATTTGGACAAGACAAAAACACGGCTGATCCTCCATGTTTGTAACCGCCTCTAAATAAAAGACATTTACAATCACAGGACAAATCCTTTAACTAACTCACGCTGGTCGCATTTAACTGAACGCCTTTTAGACAACTCAGGTAATGACACATAATCACAGCAACAACAAGCGCCTCAGTACTTACGCTCGGTACATTGAAGAGAACTTTCTGACCCGTGTTTTTCAGTGAAGTTAATTTTCTCTTCCAAGCACTCCCATGAGGTTCATCATCTTTGTGCTGGAGGAGAAATGTGCCTCAGGATCTGCATGAGACCTTTTGGTAATAACGTGTGTCCATGTAAGATGATGAATGTCAGCTAGTGCGACGTATGAGTGCAATGAGTGCATCAAAACAGCGACTGACTCAGGATGTGATATTATCTGGAGTTGGCTTTCACATGGTTGGTGTTGGATGCACTCTTCCAACTCCAATATTGGTTTGATGATAGAGTCTGTTTCAGGATTATTGGTGCAATATAGACCTTCCCACAATACAAACACAACAGCAGGAAAGCATGTTTGCTGCTGCATTCACATATTGGTTCACCCTGACTTTGCACAGACTGTTTACTGGGCTAAGCAGGAAAAATCAAGGTGTTGAATTGAGCTTTCACACATGCAGCCCACCCAATATTTCCAGGCGTGCAGTGCATGTGTGATGCAGTTTGATCTCCAGGTTTAGTTTCAGTAGTTATTCGTGATTAAATGTAATGTACATTCAAGGATGCACCAAGTGGGCTGGGCTACTCAGGGTGTCACGTTGAATCTGATGCTGTTGGTTTTGTCTCTCATGTTTTCATGCATGAGTCTTTTGAGGTTGCAGTGGCAGCTGGTTTAGCATGCATCCACATTCTATAGCAATGTTCCCAGCTCCTCCAGAGGGAGTTCAAGGCCAGTTTCAAGTAAAAGAGAAACATTGGTGGACAGATTATTTTACGTGACTGATGCACACTGACAGATTACCAGAGTTTGACAACGTGAGAGACCTCACACATGATGACAAATGTGACAGTTTAGTTCTTATAGTGTGCAGAGTGGAGCAATATGGCCAACACATTGGCAGTCTGTGTGCAGAGCTTGCTCATTAGTGCCCTTTTCTGGTTCTGTCTTTGTCTTCCTAAAGGTCACTGGTGGGCGGGGTTTTGCGCTAATGGGAATACCTGGCCAGTCTCCCATGTGTATTAGATCTGACGGTTCGCCCACTCTCTCCCTCTCTCATCCTCTAACGGGGAAATTCCACAAGATCCATGTCCGGTCTGTCTCTGATCTGTCAAGGCACTGGATCTGATTCTATTCTAGTCAATGTGTTAACTTCCACTGGATCCGTTCGGGATAAGACACATAAGACTTCTATTTTTGCCGGATGCACGATGCATCAATCTCAACAGAGCAGATGGAGCGGGACAGGAAGTCAGGTTTCACCAAAACAAAATGAAAACATCTGGTTAATTTTCAGAATAAAACACTCTGTGTTATCACCAGATCGTATTTCACTTAACTACAACAACAAACCAAAGTCATGATGAGCGGAGCCAGGCCTGGAGTCAACAGGTCAGAGGTTTTCAGAGGACCAGAAAGACAACATGGATGAGGAGGAGAGGAGAATCCTTGATTCAGGGATTACTGCGGGGAAAACCTCGGTCACATGACTCCAGCTGTCCGGCGGTCCTCAAACGCTACAGATGAGTGTTGATGGACAAGAGAGGATGGAGCCAGACTGCAGCAGATCGGAGACAGACCAGACACGGATCTGCTTGACCACTCAGCCACAGCTGGTTTTTGACACTGCGCTCTTTGCTGAAAAAACTGTATCAATGTCACTTCTTGATCACACACCAATCAGAATCAAGGAGGGGCGGGACTTCTGATATCAACAGCAAAGAAGGCCTGATCTTTGAAGTACAATTTCAAGTCTAGAGCTGTTCCTAATGCTACCTCATGATTTCTATCAACTGCCTTACAGATGTTTGTTCAAATGCTGTTGAAGTGAAGCAAATAAGAACACATGAAGGTGTTTTCTTTCTGTATATAAAGCATGTTTCAGCATTTAAATAGCCAGGCCTGGAGTCAACAGGTCAGAGGTTTTCAGAGGACCAGAAAGACAACATGGATGAGGAGAGGAGGAGGGGAATCCTATTACCATGGGAAAAACTCGGTCACATGATTCCAGCTGTCCGGCGGTCCTGCTTCGTGCTGCGTTCTGAAAATGCAGAAGAGATGAGAGACCACGGAGCCAGACCACAGTGATCTGGATCTGGTGGAAGCCCGATGTCAGGAATCTCCACGTGGCGACACGATTTCAGTTAGATCACTTTGTCTGTCCTTGTGGTTTATTTTCACACCGTGCGACGGTTCACACTCCTCTCATCTTTCACTCATCCAACAACTGACTCACTGATTTATTGACTCCAACACATGATGGTTGTGAAGCTAATCATACATCCATTGCAGGAGCAATTTCGATGGGGTTCTTCCCACACAACAGGATATCTGATTATAGATATTCAACATTTGTGATATTTATGAATTCAAATTCGTGCAACAGTGCCCCGATCTTCTTCTGAGCAGATCGGAGGAAGTAATCACTCTGAATATACCTCACACCTCATCTGGCCTGACCCAAAGACCCAAAAACCACCCACTTATTTTGTTGTGTGTTCCCTGCTTTAACTTATCTTAATATTTCAGGATCAAGTAGGACAAGGTGAATCCGCCTTTATTGTAAGCTGCTACCTGATTAAGCAAGGAAGTGCATCTCTTTGTGAAGATGTTTAAAATGGTACAATAGGTTGTCCATGCAAGCGATGTGTTGTTACGTATTCAGTCACCTTGAAGACATTTCTAATGAAAGCTCTCACAGTGGGACAAAGGACTAGTTTTTTAGGCAGGATGCAATTAAAAAAGTTCAGCTAGAGTTCACTGATTTTTCAAACAATCACAAGTGGGCTGGAGTGAAAGAGAAGCAGCCTTGGTGTTAGAATTTAATCGTGTAAATTACTTATATATAACAACTGACATCATATCTTAGTTAAATACAAGACTGTGTGAGTAACCCAGCAGTCAAAACCCTTCAGAATGTCTAACTGTGCCCAGGTGGAGTGTTTTCCCATCAGCCAGTTTGGCTTAATATCCATCCCAGTGCACTCTTTTAAATCTGGACCCAAATAATTCACTGCTTCCCTCCCACGCTGCTCGAGCCTCTTTTAAACTCCCCTTCATTCGTTACCCTGCAGGCTGCAGAGACAATACAAAGTGATGCAGGCAGGCAGCCCACTTCTGACTCTCCCTGAGAGGTGAAATAACTAGAGGAACTGACTTCCAGTTGATTATTTGCCTGGCCAAATTGCCTGGTAATGAAATCTGTCCTTTTTTGCCCCAGAGCGCTGTAATTTAACCATAAAGTACAATGAAACTAGCTGAACTAGAAGAGTTATGTCTCTGAAATGAAGCTAAAATGACACTAAACTGTCATTTTTTATGTAGTAGACTGCAGATTTACAAGTCTTTTGGAGGTTTTCTGTACTATGTGTTGTCCCACTTACCTGTGCTCTTATTTGCAGAGGTAATTGGGCAATTAGGTTAGCATTTTATTTTCAAAAGCTGTGCAAATATGAAGTTCATAATTTACTTTAGGCATGCTAAACATTAGCCAGTGCAGTTTTTAGGATAAAAAAAAGCAAGAAGGTTTTAACCATTAGCATGTCTTAAGCTAACAAAGCTTACCTAAAACACTACATTTAATTTTTACACTTCAGCTTGGTGCAGAAATATGTATTACTTACTTAAGGGATGCTTAGAGTTGAAATGTGTTAGAGTTTGACAACGCCATGCGATGTTTCTAGAAAGAAGAAGCATGAGGATGAAACAGTTAGCAAGTCAGGAGCTCAAATGAATCCACCTTGCAACTTATTTTCATGTATTAAATGTTTGATTTACTTAGAGGTCTTCCAAAAGTTGTTTTATTACTTTGTAAATCACAGAATTTGATCAATATAATCAATATAAAACTGGAAATTGTTATGCTAGCTACCACTGTAGCCAAGCTAACCTAGCAAACAGGAGAAGACGCAAGGAATTTTAAAACAGCCAGCTACTCTGAAGCTAACAGAACCCACTGAACTACATTACATATAGTTTATTCGCTTCAGCTTTCTGGGGATAAAATGTCAATTTACTTTAAAACAAACTTTTAATAGCATTTAAAGGTGACATATCATGCAAAATGGACTTTTTAATGGTTCTCTACCTGAAATATGTGTCCCTGTCTACAAACCCCCTGAAAATGAAAAGAATCCATTCTGCCCCTGTTCTGATTTCTCCACCTTTCTGTAAATGTGTGTTTTTCATACGTCACAATAATATCCTGTCTGTAACAGGAAGTAAGAGCTCGGAGCTTGTTCAGCCCATAGACTGTATAAAATACAACTCAACCCCTCCTCTGTTTTTCATTCCCTGCATAAATGTGTGCTAACAAGGAGCTTAGGAGGGAGGCATGCTAGTTGTAGGCTGTCTTAATTAACACAAAGGTCGGTTTTACTCCCCACGTCTGCAGATTTGAAGATCTAGTGGATGATTTTTATTTATCATGGATAAGTGCTAGCGCTAGTTAGCATAGCCACATAGCTACATGTTCGTAGCTGTGTACCAAGACACACGTCGACATACTGACAAATAAAACAACAAGAAACACTAAATCTGTGACCAATGGTTCAGAAAGGTCCTGCTGCAGGCACCTCTGTCAGGATCAGATTCTGGATCAGATTCAGAGGGTTGAAGTAACGCGGGTCAGTGAGCAGCCGTGTATATTCAGCCAACATGTAAACATTAGATCAACGTGCTGGAGAGCCGAGGCCACACCCACTTCCTGAGGGGGCGTGGTCAGAGGGAAAACAGACTGTTCTGAGGAGGGCTGAAGAAGAGGGTTTTTCAGGCAGACCAAAATCTGATTTCAAAGTGTTTTTTTGAGCATAAACTTTAAAGACATGTTTTGGGGACCTCTTAGACCGATATATATTGATGAAAAAAGTGTGATATGTCACCTTTAAATAAACTTTGGGAGTAAAAGGCTAGTTTTTGGGACACAAAGTTGGAGACATGGATACAGCTAGCTCATCAGAGGCTAATGAAACCCACCTACACTACTTCCATTAATTTATTTTCTCAAGCTCAGCTTTGTAAATCAAAGGCAGAGTTTTGAATGTGCTGAAAAACATGATTTATTTACCTCATGAAGTTAGCTTATAGGTAACACAATAGTTAATCAGCTACTGAGTCAGAAGCTAACAAATCCCTTTTAACTACTTAGTTTCCAACACTTCAGTCTTGTACAAATGTTGGTTTGTAGTGTCTTTAAGGGTGTTGAAAATTTGGATTCTGTTACCTTTTGACATAGCCAGACTAGCTTAAAGGACAAGAGGCTAGAAACAGTTAATAAGCAGGCTAGTTAGCAGCTAACAACACATATCTACTCAACTCTTTTGTCTTTACACTGCAGATTTGTAGAGATTAAAGGTTTGTGAGTGTCTTCAAGTGGGCGCCAAGCTTTGGACAGATCTTGGCTAGCTTAAGGATAAGAATCTAGAAACTGTTAACAGCTAGCTACCTTGCCTTTTCATTCTAAATGCTAAAAACTGACTTTTAGTGGTACTGAATGGTGGATTGTAAACTAAGCTAGCTTTGCAAAGGCAAACTAATCAAACTAGCTGTCTGTAGCAATGTATTAACATAATAGTGTTATTTTTTAGATGTAGAACACTCAGAAAGTAAGCTAAAAAGCACATTTTTAAGGGTCTAATGGCTGCCTGAGAAGGATCTGAACTGGGTATATTATGTATGCTGAGGTCGTTGCTCTCATTCAACAGAAAGATGCATTGCCTGAAAAACACATTAAACATTTTACCTTTTTCCTCTGCGCCTGAATAACCATATTTATTTCAGTGTGGGAGTGTGTGAGGGAGGATAACTCTCTGGGTGCATTAACATCAGGGGAACATCAGCTTGAAAGCTCAGACAAATTATTCCAAACATACGTCCAAACAAAACTACAGAAAAGCAGTGTGTGGCACGGTAAAGTGAGGACTGGAGTTGTATTTTATGTTCCCTGAAGCTCCGCCAATATATCTGTCATTGTTCTCATCCTTTTCATCCATGAAGGTTACGTCAAAGCAGATGACTAAACACTTAAATGATACACTTCATCTACGATGCTGAATAAATGAATCACTCGTATCCTTGGAAGTATTTGAATGAACACGACCCATCATTTAATAAAATTGTAAAAGGTAGTGTTAGAGTTTGTGGTTCTCATGCAATCATCTCAATGTAGTTTCTCCTATGAACTGTAGGGGTTGCTTTGCCGCCACAGCTCACATTCAAGAGATAGAAGGATCCCTATGTGTGATCCTGCAGGGATCAAGCTAATGCACAAGCCCTTTCACACATGCACTAAAGTCCTGCAAATTGCTCGAAAATTGCTCGTCTTGCGTATCTGATCCGGAGGGCTCCGACCTGCCGGAGAAACCTGCACTTCATCAAGTATCCACTTGAGACTGGCTCCAAAAGTCTCCATTAGAGCCCATGTTAAAATGTCAATTTCACAGTTCAAATCACAAGGGGGAACATTTTTCTGTGTTGTTGCAACTTGCCAAGTGCAAAGGATATGACCTCAACTCCACCTCTTTGTTGGTTTTGACATCAGGTGAAAGAAGAAGAAATGGTGACCACCATCATTGGGCGTTAAAACACCACTAGGTGACGTCACTGGGACTAACATCGGACTTCCACCAGGTCAGTCTCCGATCCGCTGGCTGCGTTTTCAAAACAACAGAGCGGATCCAGTGGAAGTTAACACATTGACTACAATAGAAACCTTTCAGATCCGGTGCCGTGATGGTTTGGGTGGAATTTAGGCTGTAAGACGATGTATTATGAAGTCTATGCTTTTAACCCATCAGTGAATATGTGCTAAATTAAGAAGGTCAAGGAGTAGTCCCATAGCAGTAATAGTTAGCTTACTTGGTAGAGCAGGCGCCCCATGTACAGAGGCTACAGTCCTTGTCAATAGTTGTAGGATCCTGCATTATTTGGTGTATGTCATCCTGCACCGGTTCTCAAGCTGTCCAGTCTAAGAAAGACAAAACAAGCAATCAAACAAATAAAATGAAAGACATGCGTCTCATAAAGGTAGATGGATGTTCACCAACAAGTCTGGTTCTGCTCCAGGTTTCTACCCACTAAAGGACGTTTGTTTCCCCCAACTGGCAACCAGCATACAGAACCACCATCGCCCCCCTCTAAGGTACTGCTTAGCAGTCCCTCCAGGATTTCGCGGGATTTTTTTGTGATTGTTGCGTCCCCAAAAAGCGTGAATTTGCGACAGCTTTTTGAAAAAATTGCGGTGAAAGTTGCGATTATTCTTTTTTTGCTTTTTTCCCCCAATAACATCTCAGGGGCAAGTAAATACGCTAAATTACAGTTGTTTTTACAAAACATCCTTGATGTGGCCACTGACTGTATTTTGATTCTTTTGATTCACAAAAATATGCCATGAAAGGACTGTATTGCACATTTACGACGGTCCCTGAATGCACCTCGCAGCGACAGTTCACAGTCAGTTCACGGCACTCTGAAATTAATCTGCATCTTTGATGACTAGGAGTTGATCAAAACTTACTGAATGTGTCTGAAGTTTCACGAAAGTGGATTCAATCAAGCTGTAGATGCAGAGCTTTTTACGGTAACCACGGCAACAACGTCAAACATGAAACATTAAACAGACGTCCCCCACGGTTGTGTCTTTGTCACTAACGCACACCGGGGGCAAAAATCCTCAATGAAGATGAGACAGATGCATGGAGGTGAGGAGAGCTGGTTCATAAAGCACACCTGCTGCAGGTAGAGACCAAGCGAACACTGAGCCCCTCAATCTATAAATAACAACGTCGTCATCGTCACTTGTCCTGCCTGCTGTCCCCTCTCTTCACTCGTTCTCTGTGCGTGTTTTGTTGTTGAAAAGTGCCGATCAAGTGAGGACTTACGTTTATGTTCCAAGGAAGTCAAATTGATGACAAAACTGATGACGTGCAGGAGCTGAGATTGAGGTAATTGGTCAAATTTGCGGGAAAGTTGCGGTGATTGTAAAAAATTGCAGGGCCGCGAAAAAAATCGCACTGACTGGTTGAATTTGCGTTGGAGGGACTGGCTTTGTTGGAAAGACGGTCATCGTCAACACTTGAATATTGTGACAGCCCTACTTTCAATGGAAATCCCAAAGTTTCTGAAAAGTACAAACTAAATTTGCAAGTCAAGAAACAAGCTGTCGGTGTTCATGTTTTCAATAATCTCCAATAAAAGGCTGGAACACACTGAAACAGAGCGTGTGATGCTGGCAGACAGTCTGAAATAGGATGATTGATCTATTTAAGAGCCACACTGGAGGAATGAAATGGAGAAAATCTTTCCAACAAGGCTGCAGAAAGCAAACCTGTCTGTGACAATTCATTACACAGACACCTGACATTTCGTGTGCAGGGGGAAAACGCACCAAAAAAAGGAACGATGAAACACATTCATGGTTTAGACTGGATGGAAAGTGATTCTCAGAAAACAGGTTTGGAGAAGTTTTCATAAAAACTACACGCCACAGTTAAATGGAACTAGAAAGAGCTGTATGAACTTTAGATTTGACAACAGTGGCAACCGTGGGTGGATCATTATGTTTATTCCACTTGTCTGCTTGGTTGCCAATTAGTGAGTACACTTTGTCAGACTGTTGTGAACCAGAGGCTTTCACTGTGGCCTTGGAAATACAATATGATAAAAAAAACAAACAAACAAAACAAAATTCAAATCATATCACACACACACAGATCAGGTTTGGCGGGGCCTTGGTGTTTGGCTCGGCCCTACTCGTTGGGGGCCCATCGGGGCTGGGTGGGTGGCTGGTGTCCCTGTCGCCCTCCGTCCCCCTGCTGCCCCCTCCCCTGTGGGGGCCTGGTCCACGGCTGCCCTCGGGGCCGGGTTTCCCGGGGTTCCCTCGCGGTCCTCTTGGGGGGGTGGGGTGGCGCGCAGCTGGGGGGGGGTGTTACTACGGCAGCCATTGCGGTGTCCCTCCATGCCCCCGCGGCCTGGTCCATCAGTCGCAGGGCGTGGGTGGGGGGCGTGGGTGGGGGGAGTGGTCGGGCCGTCTGGGGGGGGCAGGTGGGATTGGCCTTGCCGCCTCCGCCCTCCCTCCGCTCCGGCGCGCCGGTTGGTGGGCTCTGGTCCTGGTCCTGCCTGTCTGCCTGGCTGTCTGCTCCTGGTGCCGGGCCCCCTCGGCCCTGGTGGCTCCTTTGGCTCCGTCTTGGGGGGCTGTGGGGGCGGTGTTGTGGGGGTGTCCCTTGGGGGGGCTGCGGGATCTCTCCCCCCTCGCCCCCCTTTCCTCCTACTGGGTGACCTGGGGGTCGCCCTGGGTGCTCCGGCGGTACCTGCTTGCTTCCGGTCTGGGTCCTTGGCTCGTCCCCTGGCCTGGATCTCCCGTGGCGGGTTGGGTCCTTCGGTCTGACTGCTCTCGCGGCCCGGGTGCCGAGCCGTACCGCTCGGCTGGTCTGACCCAAGTGGTTTCATCTGCACCAGTGGTGGTCTTGTTACACAAATAGAACACAGCACGGCGGCAACCCTCTGCGACCCAAGCTTCAGTAATGATTGTGGACACTAAGGGTTGCTTAATCACTAGTATCACCGCTTGGATTTTTTTTTTTTTGGCATCATGGTGAGATGGTCCCTCTCCATCTAAGTGTGTTAGGTCTCTCTCTCCTTCTCTCTCCCTGTCCCTTTGTATATCCTTATGTAATCTTTCTTTCACTTTCTCTTATTTTTTTAATTTTTTTTTTTTGCCCACCTAGGTGTGCACGCCCTCTTTTACAGAACATGATATTAGCTGTCAATAAAAGATAGGCCAGAGTTCTAAGAGGGATGGTGATGGTTGCATGCACACAGTCACAAGCACAGAAGAAAAAGGTTTTCTTTCTTCTCTTTTGCTGCAAGAATAAATTGCATTAATATTTGACAGTTTGTGACAAACATGACACAAACCAGAAATATATATGCAGACAAGAGGAAAAGAGTAAAGAAAAAAGAAGAAGAGAAAGAAAAAAAAAAAAAAGAGAAAAAAAAAAGGAAATACAATATGATAACGTCTGTATGAATCCAGAGTGTGTATGAGGAGAACATTCATCCATCATGAGAAAATAGATGGGGGAAAAAGACGTCCTTGAGTGTGTAGAAACCTGGAGCAGAACCAGACTTGTTGGTGAACAGCCATCTACCTTTAAGAGCCGTATGTCTTTTATTTTATTTGTTTGATTGCTTCCTTTGTCTTTGTTAGATGGGACAGATTGAGAATGGGTGCAGGATGACATGCACCAAATCATGCAGAGCACCGGATTGGACCAGGACAGTAGCCTCTGTACATGAGAACAAGTTTTTCTGTGTTTCGACTGTGGGAGAACTGGCTCCCAGTAAGGAAAACAGGTTCCAAAGTAGCACCAACTCTTTGCTGGTGTAGAACTGCAAACTGCTTGCGCCATGAGTGAGGTTTGAGGGGCGGGGTGCCGTGACCAAACAGACAAACCAAACAAGTTTCTGCCATTTTCCTGCAGCGAAAAAATAAGACTAAACTAATGGATCCCAAGGTCGATGAAACAAGCTGCCTGCTTGCGGTTTTGGTCCTTGCAGGAGATCCAAAACAAGCTGGAGCGCCATTGTTGTTATTGTGTGGGAAAGTTCGCGCTAGTGCTGCTTGGAAAAGTGGTCACAGTAGAAGTGTTGTCATGACGTGGCTCTTTCACAAGCTCGAGTGGGTGGGAAAACAAACTGGTGCAGAGTTAGTTCCCAAGTTGAACCAGCGCGAGCACCAGCCCCAGCCCGGAACTAGAACCAGGTTTGTGGGGTGCTTATGTGACGTGAGGCACCGGGCTTGTATGTGAATCAGCAACGCCGCCCGGGGGAATTTCACCCCTGGGAAATATTAACTGTTAATTTAACTTGTAAATTGAAATAGCTACAGGTTCAAGAGACCACTGGGCAGAGGCAGGTTACAATAATGAAAACTATTTATTTTAAGACATGGTTCTTTTTGTTAAAACACACAATATAATACACAACTGAATCAAAGCAACGCAATTACAAGGCAACTAAACTAACTCAAGTCAATCCAAACAAATCAAGTAAGGAAAACAACCAAAGCGATGAAAAGAAACACTCATGCAAATCAAATAACAGAATGCAAAATAACCAAATGAAAATAACCACACTCATGCAGATAAAGAGAAATACAACAAAATACCCACAAACAACAGATTAACACAAAATACCTGAATTAAGGAAAAGGAAAATTAATGACTCAAAACCAATATAAAGAAACAAACAACCAAACCCATCATAAAGCAAGACACTATTAAAAGTAATGAAAGAAACCTGCACTCAGCCGTCTGATGACAGGGCTGCAGAGTCCACAGAGCGCTGAGACACCCCTGCTGCTGACGCGCACCTGTGTCTCCGGCAGATCGGGGAGTAACAGCGCGAACAATATCCTCCCGTGCAAGAGGATTACCAGTTCATATAATGATCAGAGTCACTTCGTGTAGTTGCAGTCAGAAACCAACAGCGCCAGCTGAATCCAAGGCTTGAGGAAGAGCCGAGTGAGGGCCTGCTGCTCCAATTAACTCAGGACACGAGACGCCAAACACAAGGATAGGCTCCTGCAGAGCAACCTGTCCACCACGGAAGCCAGTCAGCCTCAGCCACACTGAACAGGTGATTATTCAGCACCAGATTGAATCCCGGTCTGACGATCAAAACCACGCACACCGCAGACGCCGAGCCACACCGGGGAGTGGACGGGAGCGGGAGGAGAGGGCGAGCAATCACTCGCTGCACTATAGATGCCCATGGCGCTGCCACAATCAGCGCAGTGGCAAAACCTGGCCAGGAGGCAAACAACCTCCGGTCACACAGTGGCCAGGAGGCAAACAACCTCCGGTCACACTTAGACCGCTAGGCCACCAGCGCCCCAGGTTTTTCACTTAAGCATTGCCTTCACTTTGCAACCCCAGAGGCTGCAGCCTACCACCCTGTCACTGAACAACACAAGGCCACTCAACACAACCCAAGATCACCTCACTAGATGCAAACAATAAAAGGGATTTGTTACCTGTGAGTCTAAAATGAAGTCCCAAAGTCTGAGGAAGAAGATGAGACTTCTGTGTGGTTGTTCTTTTGCAGACACTTCTCCGTTATTAGCTCGGTGGCTTCAGGTTGAAGAGGCTGTCGTTGCACAGCGCTGCCCATCCTCTGACAGGTAATAAATTAGAGTTAGTGCTGGTGCATGTTGAACATGAACATAACTGGGACTGGATATCTTTATACAGCACAGGCTGCACAAAGCAAGAGAGCAATCAGCTCAATCAGTAAAGAGTTTATTTTTAAACATCTCATAAGATTCCCGGACATGAAGCACCACTCAAGCTGCAACGAGGGGTTAAAGACTATATCTACTGTCTCTTTCAGTGCAGTCCACGCTCAGTCTTTCTCATCAGCAGTGCAGCTTTCAAGGTTTATATGTTGAATGATGTTCTGTTAGAGTATCAAAGCAACAAGTTAACAGCAAAGGGTCATTGAAGAAACTACTGTGGCAATTGGCAATTTCTTGGTCATCAGTAGGAATGGATGATGACATGTAAGGAAGTCAGTTGTGTTTATTAGTAGAGCATACACAGGAACATGTAACCTGACGGTGTGATCAAACACTCCTGTAAATACAAATGTCTGCAGACCTCTTCCTCCTGTGCTCTGTTTATAACAGATTGTAGAACCTCTCAAACTGAAACTACAATTTGCAACGAGTCAAATGTCTTCTCCTCAAACCACAGCGGGGAAATTGAGAAGAGAGAGCGGGGAATTACATGTGGCAAAGGCTGCCCGCTTCAAGGGCAGCAGCAGCCTCTGTTCATGGAGCGTGGAATTTAAGCACGGAGCCAAATCAGCACCACGGCATGTCAGAGCTTTCAGAGTAAATACTTTGATTCTTGGCGTAGAAAAAAAGCAAACATTTCAAAGCCTGGGTTGCATTTTTTTAAAGAAACAAAAAGGTTAGTTGGGGATAGAAAGCGAGCTGAAACAACATCAATTTTCAAGCAGAGTACTCACTGACACAGAGGTATTCTTCTCTAATCACCTGAACCTCCTGCAGGTGTATTTGGGCCGTTAATGAGTGCATTCAGCATGCCTGAGGTCTTAGATGTGGGACTATTGATTAAAGCAGCTTGAGCTTACCCTTCAATTACCCAGCTTGACCTCTTAACGAACGCTCACAGCCAAAGAAGTGTTTGTGAACATGATTTTCATACCTAATTGCTGCAGCCTCGCTATACGCTGAGCAGTTAAAGGGTCAGTGTGGCCAGTAAGAGAGATTGACTCCAGCTTTGTTGGAAAATTCCCAGCAGAAGTCTATGTGTTCACAGAATGCAGATTATTTATGGTTCAAGTTTAAAGGCCCTGGAAACAGAAATTCACATAGAATATCAAAATTAAATGTGTAATCAAGCTTCAACACAAATCTGATTGAAAGTAAACCTCCATAACTCTGAAAAAACTCTGTTCAAAAACAGCTTATTTTACAGGTCAGAGCATTTCTCAGGACTGTGTGGGCGTGGCCTAACTCTTTGATTGACAGGTCAAGAGAGAGTTCACAGCCTGCATGTTTGAGCCGTCTGACTCTGAATCTAAAGACATCAAAACTCCAGAATCAGGACTTCTATCATTTATTAGTTTTATCACTCCGTAGTCTCCGGGGCATCAGGACCATGGGACGCCCGGAGCAGAGGAGGCTGAAGTGTAGTATGTGCACGCAGAGGAGCTCGGCTCTAGGTGTCAGACTGAGCTGTTTGTCTAAACTCTGAGCTGTTTGGGGAAAGTTAGTGAACTGGTCCTGAGGAAAGTTAGTGAACTGGTCCTGGGGAAAGTTGTTGAACCTGTCCTGAGGAAAGTTAGTGAACTGGTCCTGGGGAAAGTTAGTGGACCGGTCCTGGGGAAAGTTAGTGGACCGGTCCTGGGGAAAGTTAGTGGACCGGTCCTGGGGAAAGTTGTTGAACCGGTCCTGGGGAAAGTTGTTGAACCGGTCCTGGGGAAAGTTAGTGGACCGGTCCTGGGGAAAGTTAGTGGACCGGTCCTGGGGAAAGTTAGTGGACCGGTCCTGGGGAAAATGAGTGAACCGGTCCTGGGGAAAGTGAGTGGACCGTTCCTGGGGATAGTTAGTGGACCGGTCCTGGGGAAAGTTAGTGGACCGGTCCTAGGGATAGTTAGAGGACCGTCCCTGGGGAAAGTTAGTGAACCGGTCCTGGGGAAAGTTAGTGGACCGTCCCTGGGGAAAGTTAGTGGACCGGTCCTGGGGAAAGTTAGTGAACTGGCCCTGGGGAAAGTTAGTGGACCGGTCCTTGGGATAGTTATTGAACTGGTCCTGGGGAAAGTTATTGAACCAGTCCTGGGGAAAGTTAGTGAACCGGTCCTGGGGAAAGTTATTGAACCAGTCCTGGGGAAAGTTATTGAACCAGTCCTGGGGAAAGTTATTGAACCAGTCCTGGAGAAACTTAGTGAACCGGTCCTGGGGAAAGTTAGTGAATCGGTCCTGGGGAAAGTTAGTGAATCGGTCCTGGGGAAAGTTATTCAACCAGTCCTGGGGAAAGTTATTGAACCAGTCCTGGGGAAAGTTATTGAACCAGTCCTGGGGAAAGTTATTGAACCAGTCCTGGAGAAACTTAGTGAACCGGTCCTGGGGAAAGTTATTGAACCAGTCCTGGGGAAAGTTAGTGAACCAGTCCTGGGGAAAGTTATTGAACCAGTCCTGGAGAAACTTAGTGAACCGGTCCTGGGGAAAGTTATTGAACCAGTCCTGGGGAAAGTTATTGAACCAGTCCTGGAGAAACTTAGTGAACCGGTCCTGGGGAAAGTTATTGAACCAGTCCTGGGGAAAGTTATTGAACCAGTCCTGGAGAAACTTAGTGAACCGGTCCTGGGGAAAGTTATTGAACCAGTCCTGGGGAAAGTTAGTGAACCAGTCCTGGGGAAAGTTATTGAACCAGTCCTGGGGAAAGTTAGTGAACAGGTCCTGGGGAAAGTTATTGAACCAGTCCTGGAGAAACTTAGTGAACCGGTCCTGGGGAAAGTTATTGAACCAGTCCTGGGGAAAGTTAGTGAACCAGTCCTGGGGAAAGTTATTGAACCAGTCCTGGGGAAAGTTATTGAACCAGTCCTGGGAAAAGTTACTGAAGCAGCCCTGAGGAGGTTAGTGGACCAGTCCTGGGGAAAGTTAGTGAACTGTGCGGGACTGCTTTAGCCACGGCTCAACTCAACCATGTCCCAAAGTTTCCCCAAATCCACCGCAGTTGGGGAAATAGAATAATGACAACAAGCTGTCATCTTCAGCGGTGGATGTGCAGACATAGACACACCGGCACAGCGGTGCAAAGAGCAGGGAGACAGCTATACAGACAGATTACAGGCAGTAAGTGATTAGCAAACAAGCTAACAGCTAAGGCATATGGTCTGAAATATGAAAGTAGTTTTATTTCTCTGCATGCAGGAGAGTCGGGTTGTTGGAGTGTCGTCTGACAGCTTGTTAGAAAAAATAGACCCTGACATTATCTAGGCATCTGTTTCTATGGTGACCATAGAACCTCCCCCCCCCCCCCCCCCCACACACACACACACACACACACATAGTGATACACAAAGGGGTGTTAAGAAATAAGAAAAGCAGGCACAGGTCACTGCAGGGAGAATGTATTACAGCGATCACTCAGGCCTGTGTTTATTTAGTAACACTGACTAATTTCTATCAGAACATTTCCATTTCTCACACTCTCATAACAATGAGGTTTAGTGTGTTAATTAGACTCACAACGCTGGACCTGACTTGAAAGTGAATTCCAGCATTATTTGCCGTGGCCAGGCACAGCGAGAGCAGAGTCAACACGACCTAATGTGCACAGATCCCCGGGAGAACAGCACGACAAGGACCGAGCGGGATGGTGAGAGGCCGAGTTTGAAGCAGCTCTTCAGATGATCTGCAAAAGGAAACAAGAGAAGAAAGACAGCAGCCTTTTCACTCGCAAATTAAGAGCAAAGAATTCCCGCCTGCATTCATCACTTTGCAGAGTTTGTGCTCATTCATCGGCCGTGCAGAGTTATGTGTGTGTGTGTGTGTGTGGGTGTGTGTGATATTTTCAAAGCATTCAAGCGACAAGGCTCTCCTGGACTTTGCGATACACAGCGTACCTCCAAGCTTATTAGTATTCAGCTGAAACCTGGAGTCTGGTTTGAAGATGATACCAGAGCCTGAGGAGCGGGGAGACCAAGCGTTACATCACCACCCAACATCGGAGAGAGAACTTAAGGGAAATTTGGACCCCTGAAGAAAAAGAATGGGACTTTTAAATTTGCAAAAACAGAGTCACATTAAGCAAATCTGGTTTATGAGGACTGTAGAGGGGGCTAACTTTATCCCAGTAGCTCTAAATCATATCTGTATTTATAGATTTAAAAAGTACAACCTCCTTCCAGGGGTCGGTATATAACTATTTTACATTGTTGTAGGTGTCTAGTTTGAGAGGGATTGACAATTTAAGTATCAGGAAGCTTAAAAATAATACCCGTACAGTTCAAATCTGCATTAATGACATCCCAGCTACCATCAGCAGTAATCTGACAACACTGAATTTATCTCTTTAAGCAGATATCTCCATGCAAGTGCAGCGAACACTCTCTGTTCTAGACCAAATATTTGAATTTGAGTGACAAATCTGCTTAAAGTTTCTTCCATAAGGCGTTTAGATTTCCTGTAATGCATTAGAAATGATGGATCCACCCTCCATCTAACAGGCAAACATTTTAAAAGTTGCATCACAAACTTTTTAATGCAGTTAAATCTAAGGAATGTCATCAGAGGGAGGCCTCTGTGCAACTTACTACTTACAGTGAAACTGAGACTCACCAGAAACAGATGAACAGGTGCCACTCTGGAGATACAATGAACTCACAAATGAGGGTGTTTATTTTGAGGACATATTTGAAGGTCATTTTTTTATTTTAAAAGGCCTGAAATGCTGGGCGTATATTGCGCCTTAGTTCCACCCACCACTAGGGGGTGCTGTAGCACAGTTATTAACCTTTATTTGATAGGAGAGCTGAAGAGAGACAAGAAATGTGGGGAGAGGAGAGTGAGGTTGGGGGTCAAACCGCTGCAACAAGGACCATGGCCTGATCGGTTTCTATTCTAGTCAATGTGTTAACTTCCACTGGATCCACTCCGTTGCGTTCCAGCTGCGTCTCTGATCCGGCAGGTCGGAGTCCCCCGAATCAGATACACAAGACTTCTATTTTTTACTGGATGGAGCGGGACAGGAAGTCAGGTTTCACCAAAACAAAATGAAAACATCCGGTAAATTTTCAGAATAAAACACTCTGTGTTATCACCATCATTTTTTATATTAAAGGCCTGAAATGCTGGGTGTATATTGCATCTTACTTCCACCCACCACTAGGGGGTGCTGTAGCACAGTTATTAACCTTTATTTGATAGGAGAGCTGAAGAGAGACAGGAAATGTGGGGAGAGGAGAGTGAGGTTGGGGGTCAAACCGCTGCAACAAGGACCATGGCCTGATCGGTTTCTATTCTAGTCAATGTGTTAACTTCCACTGGATCCACTCCGTTGCGGTCCGGCTGCGTCTCTGATCCGGCAGGTCGGAGTCCTCCAGATCAGATACACAAGACTTCTATTTGTGCCGGATGCCGGAGCACGACGCATCAATCTCAACAGAGCAGATGGAGCGGGACAGGAAGTCAGGTTTCACCAAAACAAAATGAAAACATCCGGTTAATTTTCAGAATAAAACACTCTGTGTTATCACCAGATCGTATTTCACTTAACTACAACAACAAACCAAAGTCATGATGAGCGGAGCCAGGCCTGGAGTCAACAGGTCAGAGGTTTTCAGAGGACCAGGAAGACAACATGGATGAGGAGAGGAGGAGGAGGAGGAGGATCCTTGATTCAGGGATTACAGTGGGAAAACTTTGGTCACATGACTCCAGCTGTACGGAGCGTTGGGTGTTGATGGACAAGAGAGCATGAAGCCAGACTGCAGCGGATCTGAGACAGACCAGACACGGATCTGGTGGAAGTCTGATGTTACACCGCTCAGCCACAGCTGTGTCACTGCGCTCTTTACTGAAAAAACCTGTATCAATGTCACTTCTTCATCATCGACCAATCAGAATCAAGGAGGGGTGGGACTTCTGATATCAACAGCAATGGAGTACAATTTCCAAGTCTAGAAGTGCTTCTAATGCTACAACATGAGCATTTAAATATGCAGGCCATTAACTCAAGCATTACTCAAACATGCTTTCTCACTTGTTTACTGCGTGAAGCTTCAAGGAGTGTTTCATTTTTTCTGACTTCTTTAACCCACCATGTAAAGAAAAGAAAAGAAGCAGGGTCCTTGGTTTTCAAGTTGCATCTGTTGGCTGCCTGAATAGTTCTACCTTGATACACAACAAGCCTGGAACATTCAGTCTTTCACTTCCCTTTCTTTTTACTCATTCAACGAGGTGTTCACACAACTTTCGTCTTTGCACGAAGCGGTCATTGTTTATCTGGTATGTGTGTAGGACCGCAGAGAACAGCAGTGAGCCTTAATGCATCCTTTGAGTGAGATACATTGATACGATGAAACTCAAACTTACAGTTTGTACGAATAACTTTAAGGTCTTTGTCAAGTTCTGTTGGGAGCTAAAGTAAAGTCACATGCTGGGCCTTGTGTTAATCCCAGCTAGACTTCCTTTACGCCCCTCGTCCATTACCTCTCTGTAACCATGCATTAATCCCATGTATAAAGTAACATCTGACGTCCAATCACAGCCCCCCCTGCTGAGATAAGTTTCCTTCTTGGATGGTGTCATCCGGTCAGCTTGTCGTGCACAAGAAAATATGGATAACAATACGGATAATCCTGCAAAAATGAGCCTTTGCATGGACGTCAAGCAATAAGAGGCAGAGAAGACAACGGGTTGCGTCTGCCAGCTGTGACTCAACAAAGCCTCCTGCACTCCAAGCTGTCGGTTGTTTTCAACAGGCTATAGAAGTGAGCGTGAGCTAACACAGCATGCTGCTGCAGAGATGCAAGGAAGAGGTGCATGAAGCGGTCAGGAGAAGTAAAAGATATGGAAAAGGTGAACCGATGAGTCGTGCATAATCCATCTTTATTTATTTCCAGTATCAGGCTCCAACCTGTCAATCATGTTGTTCATTATAAGGTTTATTATAGGGGTTCTAAAAGAGGAGTCCTGGACTGCTACAGGTCAATACGAGGGTTACATGTGTTGGATTTTATTTCTACTAGAATAATTGTATCTTTAAGAGACATAATAACAGACTCTGATACTTTCAGCCATTGATTAATTCTTTTCTTTAAATAAAAGTATTTAAAAATTATTCTCAGATGAAGCTCTGTGGTATAATTTGTCAGTTATCCTTTCTGGGATGAATAGAGGTTTTAAACTTATAAAATAATACAGCTGAAGAACCGCCTGACAGTGGATGCAGGGCATCTGACAGCTGTTGGCTTTTTGCCTTTGAATAATAAGAAACTTTGATAATAACATAAGAATATTCAAGATAACATAAGAAAGCATAAGTGCCAGTTCAAGGTGAAACAGGTACAGCTCTGTGAAATATGCTGAGACTTCTGCAGGGCCAAAGAGAAAATGAAGTTCTGTGCAAACTTTGCATAGTCATTAAATGAGCCTCTCTCTCCTCATCAATCAATCAATCAATCTTTATTCGTATAGCGCCAAAATCAAAACAAAGAACCAACATCAAGACCAGATCAGATCCAGTCCCATCTTACAGACAGGACTCAGTCTGATCTCATCTTAATCCACCATGAGCAGAGCACTTTGCAGCATTTAGCAAGTTACAGTGGCAAGGACAAACTTCCTTTAACAGGCAGAAACCTCCAGCAGGACCAGACTCATGTTAGACACACATCTGCTGAGACCGTGTTGGAGAGAGGGATAGAGGGAGATGAAGAGAGAGAGAGAGAGAGAGAGAGAGAGAGAGAGAGAGAGAGAGA